>NC_045981.1:34799041-34808366 GCF_010909765.2 Amblyraja radiata | reverse complement strand
AGGAGAGAGAGGAGAGGGGGGAGAGAGAGGGGTGAGACAGGGAGAGAGGAGAGAGAGGAGGGGAGGGGGGAGAGAGAGGGGGGGTGAGAGGGAGATAGAGTGGAAGAGAGGGGGGGAGAGAGGAGAGAGAGGGGGAGAGAGAGAGGGAGGAGAGGGGGATAGAGAGGCAGGGCTGCCAACTCCCGTTCATTGAGCGTGAGAATCACGCATTTCACCAAATTATCATGCTGATTACAAATTTCTCTTGCTCTGTTGTGAGAAATTCTGTGATCAACGAAAATTTCAAAACTCATAACAACTGCATGGGCCATGGGTGTTGGAAGCAGAAGCAGTGGCGGGAACAGATGCGGACGGGGAGCGGGGCTGGCGAGTATTTGCCGGGCTGGCGAGTCGCTCACTGCAGCTCCGGCCATGGAGCATCCTCAGTGCAAGAGTCCCGGGCCGTCGGAGGCGTCGAAGCGTTGCGCCGCTGCCGTGAGAGTCTCTGTGCCGAATTACCCAGGTGACCGGCATGGATCAGGCTGCGGCTCGGTGCATCCTGGAGGACAACCAGTGGCTGCTGGAAGTAAGTACCAAGCACTGGGTAGATATGGTGGAAGATAGTGGACTTCAAATGGGGGTGGTTGGAGAAAGCATCCTGCTTGCCTGCTAGATTTTCACTTACTGTAACTGCAGGAAAAAGGTTCCCGATGTTGGGGGAGTTCAGAACCATGGGTCACAGTTTAAGAATAAAGGGGGGGGGGGCAGTTAGGACTGAGATGAGAACAAACTTTCTTCACGTAGAGAGTTGTGAATCTGTGGAATTCTCTGCCACAGAAGGCAGTGCAGGCCAATTCACTGGATGTTTTCAAGAGAGAGTTACATTTAATTCTTGGGGCTAACGACATCAAGGGATATGGGGAAAAAACAGGAAAGAGGTACTGATTTTAGATGAATAGCCATGATCATATTGAATGGCAGTGCTGGCTTGAAGGGCCGATGGCCTATTCCTGCACCTATTTTCTATGTTTCTATGCTTGAGTATATGGCAATAAAACTCGATCACTTGATTTTGAATCATTCATGCATGGTGGAGGTATAATGTAGTCATAGAGTGATACAGTGTGAAAACAAGCCCTTTGGTGCAACTTGCCCACACCCGCCAACATGTCCCAGCTATGCTACCTGCTTTTGGTCCATACCTCCAAACCTGTCCTATCCATGTAGCAGTCTAACTTTTTCTTAAATGTTGGGATGGTCCCTGCCTCAACTACCTCCTCTGGCAGCTTGTTCCATACACCCATCATCCTTTGTGTGGATAAAGTTACCCCTTAAAAAGTTACCTCTTAAAAATACTTCATACAAAAAACATTGAAATCATACTTCTACAGTGCACTAAAACATGATTTTAATGCATCAAATTTCAAAAGGTTCCTACCCTGGGAGGGGGGACATCCTTCTTCCACACCCTTTCCCCACTCGGTTGCTCCACTCCCTCACCGGGTACCCCCAAGGCCAGTGATCAGTGATCAGTGATCGCACAGCCTCCCCCCTTTCAAAAACGCTCCAATCCAATTTAAGCATATATATTGCATTCAAGTGTAAGTTAAAAGACTCGCTACAGTATTCACCATATTGCACAATTTCAAGCTGAAAAAATGCAAATGTTCCATACCAATGGGAGAGGGACACCCTCCTCCCCCCCCCCCCCCCCCACACCCTCCTTCCCCCCCCCCCCCCACACCTCCTTCCCCCCCCCCCCCCCCCCCCGGTCGCTATGCTCCCTCAGGCTTGGTCTCTCACAATTTCTCACTCCCAACTCTCACCCAATGTTGGCAGCCCTGCTATTGTCTGTGGTCTAGTGATTTAGCAATGCATTTGATCTTTAAACAACGTCCATTACTTACTGGTGCTCATTTCCTTGATCACTGGTTTCGGGACACTGTAGATTCCACTCCGACAGTTTACTAAGAAGAAGATAAAACCAGGCGAGCTGATCAGAGAATCAGCCACTTAATGCATTACTCAATACCCCCCCCCCCCCTCCCCACAGCCCCCCACCCCACCCTACCCCCTGTTCATCCCATCCCACCCCCATTCTGACTGAGCCTTGAAACAAATGGGCGACGTTTCAGGTCGAGACCCTTCTTCAGACCGACCTGAAACATCACCCATTCCTCCTCTCCAGAGATGCTGCCTGTCCCGCTGAGTTACACCAGCATTTTGTGTCTGTCTTCGATTTAAACCAGCATCTGCAGTTCCTACCCACACACCCGCAGCCACGCATGCATGCACGCACGCTGCCCGACCTACTGAGTTGATCATGCACTCTGTGTCATTTTTAAATGTCAGTGAAAGCAGGCTGTATTGTGAGGAGTACCTCGATCCGTGGACTTTGGGTCCAGGCTTGGAGCATCGTCTGTCTCCATATCCTGTTTGTTTTGGTCATCTGTGGCCGCTGGAAATAAAGGAAATAAAGGAAATAAACGTGAGAGGGAAAGCCTGGCGAGGCGGGGCAGTGTCGACCTCTCCCCTCTGGGCTGGCCCAGACGTCAGCACCTTCATCCTGTGACCATCTGCTAGCTCCTTCCCTACAGCCATCAGGCTGGACACGACAACCTCAAATAAACTCTCAACTACATAGACTGTTATTGTTATTATAGTGCACTATTATTGTGCGTGTGCGTATGTGTGTGTGTATATGTATGTGTGTGTGCGTGCATGTATGTATATGTATGTGCATATATGTGTGTGTATGTATGTGTGTGTGCGTGCATGTGTGCATATGTATGTATGCATGTATTAGTGTGTGTGTACATATGTATGTGTGTGTGTGAGCATGCGTGCGTGTGTGTGTGTGCGTGCGTGCGTATATATATATATATATATATATATGTGATCGACACAAAATGCTGAAGTAACTCAGCGGGACAGGCAGCATCTCTGGAGAGTAAGAATGGGTGACGTTTCAGGTCGAGACCCTTCTTCAGACCGAAGTGTCATCCATTCCTTCTCTCCAGAGATGCTGCCTGTCCCGCTGAGTTACACCGGCATTTTGTGTCTACCTTCGATTTAAACCAGCAGTTCGTTCATTCACACACACACACACACACACAGACAGACGGACAGAGGCAGACAGAGACAGACAGACAGAGAGACACAGACAGACAGACAGAGAAGACAGAGACAGAGACAGACAGAGAGAGACAGAGAGAGAGGCAGAGTGAGACGGAGAGAGACAGAGCGAGGCAGAGAGAGAAACAGAGACAGAAATAGAGACAGAGAGACAGAGAGAGGCAGAGAGAGACAGAGAGAGGCAGAGAGAGAGAGACAGACAGAGACAGAGACAGAGAGACAGAGAGACAGAGAGAGACAGAGAGAGACAGAGACAGAGACAGAGAGACAGACAGGCAGACAGAGAGAGACAGAGAGACAGAGAGAGACAGAGAGAGACAGACAGGCAGACAGAGAGAGACAGACAGAGAGAGACAGACAGAGGCAGACAGACAGACAGACAGACAGACAACAGCGTAGAGCAAGTTCACGAGTGTTTTATTACCATGTGTCCCAGATAAAACAGTAAGAATGTCATTGTTCTATCTGGGACACATGAGAATAAAACACTCTTGACCCCCCCTGTCCGGTGCTGTCTGTCTGTGTGGAGTTTGCACGTTCTCCCTGCGACCGTGTGGGTTTCCTCCGGGTTTCCTCCCACATCCCAAAGATCACTGTCCCCCTGGGTCTGACCCTCTGTGTTACCCCTGCGCTGAGACCCCCCCTGTGTCTCTCTGCCCTCGACACTGCCTCTGGACGGATGAGGATGGGATCGGTGATGAGGAAGAGGGCAGGAGAGGGGTAAGGACAATACACAATAGACATTAGGTGCAGTAGGCCATTCGGCCCTTCGAGCCAGCACCGCCATTCAATGTGATCATGGCTGATCATCCCCAATCAGTACCCCGTTCCTGCCTTCTCCCCATATCCCCTGACTCCACTATTTTTAAGAGCCCTATCTAGCTCTCTCTTGAAAGCATCCAGAGAACCTGCCTCCACCGCCCTCTGAGGCAGAGAATTCCACAGACTCACCACTCTCTGTGAGAAAAAGTGTTTCCTCGTCTCCGCTCTAAATGGCTTACTCCTTATTCTTAAACTGTGGCCCCTGGTTTTGGACTCCCCCAACATCGGGAACATGTTTCCTGCCTCTGGTGTGTCCAAGCCCTTAACAATCTTATATGTTTCAATGAGATCCCCACTGATCCTTCTAAACTCCAGAGTGTACAAGCCCAGCTGCTCCATTCTCTCAGCATATGACAGTCCCGCCATCCCGGAAATTAACCTTGTAAACCTACGCTGCACTCCCTCAATAGGCTGTGGGCCGAGGAGCTTTATTCTGCAGTTTCGTGACCCAAGTCACCAAACTACATGAAATTTTCACATATTGTGTAAAAATATTTATATAAATCACCCCTGAAACTCGATATGAAGAAGATTTGCACATTTTTATTAAATTAGAGAAAAACCGGAAAATTGTCGGGTATTTTTTAGTCCAATCAAAGCACGTTTAACATTGAGTTGTCTGCCAGTTGGCCAATCATGCGCTTTGTTTCAGGCTAGCACACAAAATGGCTGAGGGGGCTTCACAGATGCCTGTTTTACTGGAGATTCCGATTTGTTGTTCTGTGGAATAAATGTCGTGGAAACTTGCAGCAGGTTAATTGTATTTAGTGGAAAAAGCATTAAAATGGCTGAAGAAAGTGCTGCGAAGTGGATTAAAGTGCAAGAAAGCCTTCAAAGTCCCTGCTGATGTGCTGGAACACAAAGAAGGCCCCCATGAATCAACTCTAACTGAAAGGTAAGACTAAAGTCTGAATTTATGAAAATCTATCTGTATGGACTTTAATTAATTTAATTGCACCCTTTATAATGTGAATAAATTAATTAATTCATTCATTCCTTATTCATTCATTCACTCACTCACTTACTCATTCATTCATTCATTCATTCATGAAATTGAGGGCCTAAACTATAACAGTCAATTAAAGATTGTCACTAATGCCAGCTTGTTGTAGAGTAATAAGTCTTTAACAAATAATCTCAGAGCTGCCTGCGAAAACTTACCGGGAAAAAGTGCTCCGATCGCGGGACCTAGGAACTCGCGGTAAAGAGCGATCGATATCCCTCCGTTTTTCTCCCGTTATCGGGGTCTGAAAACGACCGCTACAGACGGCACTATGTACAGCCTCCCCCCCCCCCGCCCGCCCGCGGAGATGATCCGCGGCTCCGCGATCGCGAATCGGCCGCTTATTAATTGAGACCACGGCTTCACTTTACCGCGAGTACCTAGGCCCCGCGATCGGAGCACTTTTTCCCGGTAAGTTTTCGCAGGCAGCTCCGAGATTAGCTGTTAAAGATTTATTACTCTACAACAAGCTGGCATTAGTGACAATGTTTAATTGACTGTGTTATAGTTTAGGCCCTCAATTTCATGAATGAATGAATGAGTAAGTGAGTGAGTGAATGAATAAGGAATGAATGAATGAATGAATTTATTCACATTATAAAGGGTGCAATTAAATTAATTAAAGTCCATACAGATAGATTTTCATAAATTCAGACTTTAGTCTTACCTTTCAGTTAGAGTTGATTCATGGGGGCCTTCTTTGTGTTCCAGCACATCAGCAGGGACTGAAGGCTTTCTTGCACTTTAATCCACCGCAGCACTTTCTTCGGCCTTTTTAATGCTTTTTCCACTAAATACAATTAACCTGCTGCAAGTTTCCACGACATTTATTCCACAGAACAACAAATCGGAATCTCCAGTAAAACAGGCATCTGTGAAGCCCCCTCAGCCATTTTGTGTGCTAGCCTGAAACAAAGCGTGTGATTGGCCAACTGGCAGACAACTCAATGTTAAATGTGCTTTGATTGGATTAAAAAATTCCCGACATTTTTCCGGTTTTTCTCTAATTTAATAGAAATGTGCAAGTCTTCTTCATATCGAGTTTCAGGGGTGATTTATATTAAAAAATTTACACAATATGTGAAAATTTCATGTAGTTTGGTGACTTGGGTAACAAAATCCTATTTCTAGACACATTTTTGATGCTCGGCCCACAGCCTACAATGGCAAGAATGTCCTTCCTCAAATTAGGGGACCAAAACTGCACACAATACTCCAGGTGTGGTCTCAGTAGGCCAATCGCTTTCTTCACTGCCTGCTGTACCTGCATGCTTACTTGGGGCAGGAGAGAGCTGGGAACAGCACAGCACTAGTCGAGGCCCGGGGCCGCACACACGCATCGACCTACACACACTCGATCTCACTCATGTCAAGTTCATTCTGAAAGAAATCATCGCAGAAATTCATTCAATGAAACCCCCAGCCCCCTGTGTGAAGCAGAACTGTGGAAATCCCCGTTGCTACCTTGCGATGGGGTGACGGGGTCATTGTCCATGGAGTCTCCTCCTTCACTTGATGACGTTATGTTGCTGGAGCTCCTGTTATAGGATTCATCTAAAATCAAAGATTAAATCATAACTCAGACTGCAGCCCCACCCACTCCCACCATGTAGCCAGTCGATGAGACAAGTCTGAATGAGGGTCCCAACCTGAAACGCCACCTATCCATGTTCCCCACAGATGCTGCCTGACCCGCTGAGATACTCCAGCACTCTGTGAAACGTCACCTATCCATGTTCTCCACAGATGCTGCCTGACCCCTGAGATACTCCAGCACTCTGTGTCCAAGTATCTAGTAATGAAAATTTGCACTCATGGAATTTATGTGAAGATAAAACATTAAATATATATGGAGATCTGAACTAGTTTACCAAGGAAAACACAAAGTGCTGGAGTAACTCAGCGGGTCAGGCAGCATCTGTGGAGGACATGGATAGGTGACGTTTCACAGAGTGCTGGAGTAACTCAGCGGGTCAGGCAGCATCTGTGGGGAACATGGATAGGTGACGTTTCACAGAGTGCTGGAGTAACTCAGCCAGTCAGGCAGCATCTGTGGAGAACATGGATAGGTGACGTTTCATAGAGTGCTGGAGAAACTCAGCGGGTCAGGCAGCATCTGTGGAGGGAATTGAGCTCAACTTACTCAACTTACGCCTTCTGGCAGTCGTTCCGTCTATCCACGCCACTCCTCAAAGCAAAGAGAAAGCTGCTTCACAAACTGGTTGCCTACTGCCACCTCCAGGCACCTGGTTCGGCCCAGACTTCGGGTGCTGTCCGTGCGGAGTTTGCACGTTCACCCTGTGACCGAGTGGGTTGTCTCCGGGTGCTCCGGTTTCCTCCCACATCCCAAGGAAGTGCGGGTTTGTGGGTTAATTGGCTGCTCGCGGCTGCCCCCTAGTGTGGCGTAGTTTAATGGCAGGCAGAATCAAAGTGGGGTTGAAGGCATGTATGATGGTATCTGTGTACAAGGGTCTAATGGGGTTGTTCCTTCCATTGAGAAATACAAGTCCCTTCGATGTGACTGAGATTGATTGAAATTGAGTCACAGAATTAAAACAGGTCCATGTGCCCACGCTGACCATCGATCGCCCATTCACACTAGTTTTATGTGGTGGAGGCCGGTTCTCTTGATGCTTTTAAGAGAGAGTTAGATGGAGCTCTTAGGGATAACGGAGTTTCAGGGATATGGAGAGAAGGCAGGAACGGGGTACTGATTGTGGATGATTGTGGATTGTGAGCTGTTCATACTCTTAAGGGGTTGGACAGGCTAGATGCAGGAAGATTGTTCCCGATGTTGGGGAAGTCCAGAACAAGGGGTCACAGTTTAAGGATAAGGGGGAAATCTTTTAGGACCGAGATGAGAAAAACATTTTTCAGACAGAGAGTGGTGAATCTGTGGAATTCTCTGCCACAGAAGGTAGTTGAGGCCACAGTTCATTGGCTATATTTAAGAGGGAGTTGGATGTGACACTTGTGGCAAAAGGGATCAGGGGGTATGGAGAGAAGGCAGGTACAGGATACTGAGTTGGATGATCAGCCATGATCATATTGAATGGCGGTGCAGGCTCGAAGGGCCGAATGGCCTACTCCTGCACCTATTGTCTATCCCACTTTCGCATCCACTCCCTACACACTAGTGGCAATTTACAGAGGGCCAATTCATTCCACAAACCTGGACGTCAATTAATTTGGCAAACCAGACAGCACCCGAGGTCAGAATAGACAATGTCTGGCACTGTGAGACCGTGGCTCTACCCATTGTGCCCCCCTGAGATAAACCCAAGGGACAACCGTCTCTGCAAGTGCTCTGCACATAGAAACAGAGAAAATAGGTGCAGGAAGAGGCCATTCGGCCCTTCGAGCCAGCACCGCCATTCATTGTGATCATGGCTGATCATCCCCATATCCTTTGATTCCGCTAGCCCCTAGAGCTAGCTCCACAACCTGCACGTGCAGGGAATCCTCCTCTACCCCATTGTGGACATTGGATTTTGTCCCTGGAACTGATGCGCTACAATGCTGAGAACTATAGTCTGTATCTTTCCCCTTGCTCTACCTATCGTACTCGAGTTTGACTTGATTGTATCTATGTACAGTATTTTCAGTCTGAAGAAGGGTCTTGACCCGAAATGTCACCCATTCTTTCTCTCCAAAGATGCTGCCTGTCTCGCTGAGTTGCTCCAGCATTTTCTCTCTGTCTTTGGTTTAAACCAGCATCTGCAGTTCCTTCCGACATATTATCCGATGCGTTTGGTTAGAATGCAAAACAAAGCTTTTCACTGTACCTCGGTACATGTGACAATAATAAACTTGAACCACTCACCTAGAAGGTCTGGTGAGGCGGAGAAGGACTGTCGGCAAGCGGCAGAGGAGGAGAGGTGTACGGTGTCAGACATGTTGTCCTCGCTCTGTGTATCCGTGGAGCTGAGCGATCCCATAGAATTCTCCCGCTTGGATTTATCCTGGCAGCGTGAGGCTGCCCTTTGAATCAGGTGGGGAATGTCATGCCTGGGAAGGGGACGGACAGCGTTAAAGCGGGAATGGAGGAGACGCACCCCACTGCGGGCAAGATCTACCACAGGCCGTTAGACAATGATACCAGCCCGCCTCGCGCACAATGTCTTCCCTTCACACGTCTCATGTGTGAAGGTGCACACACACACAACATGCACGTGCAAATACACACTTGTGCACACACCCACACGTGCAAATATACACTTGCACACATACACACACACAACATGCAAATACACACTTGCACACACACGCACGTGCAAATACAACTTGCACACACACACACACACACACACACACACACACACACACACACACACACACACACACACACACACGCACGCACACGCAGTTACAATAGACAATAGATGC